>NC_054707.1:56245404-56250404 GCF_016097555.1 Gigantopelta aegis | reverse complement strand
TCATTCTCGCCCGAACCATTGTTCTCTGGGAGGACTTTGTCACCGCCGTGTCAGTCGCCGGGACAGCCGCGCTGTTACAACCACTGCCACGTCAGTGGTCACGTCGTGCCGCAGGGCAGTAAAACGTTGCATTTAGAAAGGTAACGTGCGCTATTAATTAAGATAATTTTCTTTTACAAATATGTCTTAGTTTAACTATGAAATTTTATTTATTTTTATTATTTAATTAATTTGTTCAAATCTGTCTATTTTGACTAATTGCATGTTTTTAATAAATGCTTAATTAAAATAGCTGTTTCTTTAACGAAGATAATTATTGTTTGGACTAAAAAATATGTTCAAATAATATATTCCAATAGTTTGTTACCATTTATACAAGATTAAATGAGTGACTGTCCGCCCCTTGGTACAAGTAGAATAAGACTGGTGCATAATAATAATAATAATAATAATAATATTATTATTATTATTATTATTATTATTATTAAAGGAAACATGACACGAGACCATATTATAGCTCATTTTAAAAGAAAAATGATATAAAAATAATATACAAATAACTTTATAACAATAAAATACGTGTAGTTAACTTAAAATGAAGAAATTACGCTAACCAGTATCAAAGTACGATTTATGCATATTTCTTCGTGAGCGTTCGGAAAAAAGGGAAGTGACGTCAGAGCCGCTGTACTCTTCCATTGTTGTTAACTGTTTATATATGGAGTAAGGGGCTTACGATCTTTTCAGTCCAACAGTGCCGTACTGCGCGGCCTTCGGGTGTAAAAATAAACAGTTTAAACGATCGGGATTGTCTTTTTATGGTTTTCCAAAGGATTGTATCCGAAGAAAGACGCGTGTATTTTATCGCAAAAGAAAAGATTGGACACCAACACCGCATAGTACTTTGGTGTCCGCCTAATTACAGTCCGGAGCCCGAACGTTACCCGGAGACAAAAACAGTACTCGGTTGCGAATGCCGAGGTGTACATTGTACCTATTTGGCACAAAGATACACCTCAGCATGATGTATTTATATATGTTAAAACAAAAATGTAGAATTTTTTATTTATTTATTTTTTTGGAAAAAAAAAAAAGATTTTTCATGTTAGGGCTGTAGGCCTACATAACAAAATCTGTATTCACCTTCCGAAGAAGGAAACGTCAATAAGTAATTAAATATGGCATATACAAACATGGGATTTGGCATGAGGATACATCTCAGTACGATGTATTTAAATATGTTTTTAAAAAACGTGTAGAAAACAATAATAATTTTAAATAATGTTTTTAATCTTCGGGCGGAATACGTTACAAAAACGTTCCTCATCGCCCGAAGCCCCAAAGCAACACGAAGTTCAATACAAAAACCCCCACTACTGTCGGTGTCGAAATAACTATTATGTTTCATCCACGGGCTGACTTGAGAATCGGAGTGTTGTTTTAGTTAATTGGTCCTTTCTTTCCGTGGCCTGCACATGTGATTCCTGATTGGCAGGTGTATATTGCAGGGTATCGACCAGGTAAGTGATTACCACGGTCTAGACATGCGTACAAAATACGTGCCAGTTTTTTTAAGATTACAGGGTATTGTGGCGTAACCTGTCGCGACTATAGTACAATGTTAATGGACATTATCAGCCGCCCTGCTTCATTACTGTAAATAATGCTGTAAAACCCTTGATTAAGTAGACTTTCCCATCTAAAATTACAAAACTGACCAATTACGTAGTACCAAAGAAAAGAAAATGATCACTTGGGTATCGTGAGTGGTCGTTTTTACTCTAACGCACCCTACCAATAGGCCTAATAATATGCTACTTTTTTTATGAGAGAAAAATACTATAACCCCATTTCGTTCTATTGATGCAAATAGAAATATATTTAGTTTAAAAGTTGATTATACTCTCAAGTCATTTATGTTGTTTTACAAGCCAGGTTAATGAAAGTGAAGCGCCTTGTCGTAAATTAGAGCGTTTGTTTACACTGTGCATACATATTTCATTATGTACAGCCCGAACATAAAAAATGCGATATTTTCTAAAAAAAAAAAACCCAAAAATGTTTGTCCTACATTTATATTTTTTACATATTTAAATACATCATATCGAGGTGTATCTTTATGCTAAATATGAACAGTATACACCTCGGCATTAGCATCCGAGTTTTGGTTTTGTCTCCGGGTTACTTTCGGGCTCCGGGCTGTAAATTGGTCGACCGGTCTGGTCTGGCACCATCAGTTTCTCCATCCTCCGACTCGCTATCCGTTTTTTCTTCAGTATCACTGTTGTAAGTAAATGTGTGTCTTTCTTCATTTACTAACAGCTCATATTGATACGGCAAAACGTTTTGCGAACGAACACTCATTGTTTTGGTAAGCTGTGCAAGTCTTAGATTCTTTATGAGTGGTACGGACTAATGCTTTTAAGTGTAAGGCTTCAGATCAAGCGACGCGTCTCTGACGTCAGGGACCTCGTGATTGCCCTGCTCATTAAAGATCGGCAATTTCCGCTAAGAGCTCGTATCTGGGGTTCTTTTATGGAGATATTTTAAGTAATTAATTTTTTATAAAAAAAATTTCTAGGTGATTCAATTTATAATTAATTGTACATGGTTGGTGCCAAATATGGTTTACGTGACATGTTTCCTTTAAACTATTATTATTATTATTATTATTACTATTTTCTACAATTTCTTTTCTTTTAAAAATGTTATTGACCTTATTTATCTTTCAATAAAGCTTTTTTGTTGTGTTTCTTTCTTTCTCTCTTTGTTTCTATTTTTAGTACTTTTTTCTAGTCTTCAGAACATTTTCTCTTCAATTATGTAAGGCCTTTGCTTTGGGAATATCCATTTTCACTGTGTCACTTTAAACCAAACTATTTAATCTTTATACTGAATATTATGAATGTGTTCATATACATGTAAGTTCTCGCCCTTTTTGTCTTCCCTTTTCATCTCTCCGTCTTCATCCTCATTACTCGTTGCGTCTCTCGCTCGCTCTCTCTCTCTCTCTCTCTCTCTCTCTCTCTCTCTCTCTCTCTCTCTCTCTCTCTCTCTCTCTCTCTCTCTCTCTATATATATATATATATATATATATATATATATATATATATAATATGTATGTATTTATGTATGTATGTATATGAAAACATTAAGAATGCCACGACTCAGAGAAGAACAAAGGGAGCGAGCGTTGGGCATGGTTTAAGGGGGGACTTCGCAGAGCCAAGTTGCTAGGACCTTCAGAGTCCATCCATCAACTATTGGACGATTTGTTGAACGTCATCAACAGACCGGGAGTGTCCGTGATCGACCTTGACCTGGTCAACGTCCCGTTACGACCCCATGCCAAGATCGGCAGATTCGACGACACCACCTCCGTGACCGGTTCAGAACTGCGACGATGACAGCAAGCAACACGATAGGACGTCATGGAAGGCATATCCATCCGATGACGGTCATCCGTCGACTCAGAACGGCTGGACTCAGATGCAGACGTCCGTACAACGGTAACATCATGACACCGCGATATCATGCTGCGAGACTACAGTTTGCTCTCCAGAATGGTAATCATCCACTAGCCTTTATCAGAGCATTGTTTTCTCAGATGAGTCCCGTTTCTCTGTCTCCTTTGCCGATTGAAGAGCACGTGTGTACAGGAGACTCCATGACCGGTACGCTGACGGATGTGTGAGGCAACGTGATCGGTTTGGCGGCGGTTGTCTGATGGTATGGGGGGGGGGGGGGGGAGTGGCAATCAACTGTGATTTCAGGAGTGATCTCATCATTGTCCACAACGCCCTTAAAACCCAGCGTTATGTTGACGTTATTCTAAGACCAGTTCTCCAGCCACTTTTGTGCCGTCACCGAAGACCAGGAGGTCCCCTTCTGTTTCAACAAGACAATGCCCGTCTACATACTGCAAGAATTACCCAGGCATTCCTGCAACAAGCCGGTATCACCGTTATGAACCCAACTGAACACGTGATATGAGTTAGGATGTCGTGTACGTCACTGCCAGCCACCAGCGCGTAACGTCGCTGAGCTTGCGCAGGCGTTGCAGGAGGAGTGGAGGAACATTCCTGTGGATTATTTGAGATGTTTGTGCTAATCCTTTCCCCGTTGTCTTCACGCATGCTCACGGGCCAATGGTGGACACCTCAGATACTGACCTTGATATGGGGGGGGGGTGAACTTTTCGATTACGAATGCAACTCGATTACTGATGATAACTGGCCATGTTTCCATGTGAATGTATCTCATGAATACCAGTCATTAATGTCATATTACATTACCATGAATTTATTAATAGTATAGTATATATATATAAAATTATGTATAGGGTTAGAAGACTATGTTTGGCACACACCTATCGATTAATAGCAATGCGACAGTTGCGTCGGCATTAATAGGTAGGTGTGTGCAATGAATGAATGAATGAATGAATGTTTAACGACACTCCAGCACAAAAAATACACATCGGCTATTGGGTGTCATAAATGGTAAGTATATGAAAATATTATTTATGTATATTTGTGTAAAACCACAGTGTAATGGTAAGTGTGTGCAGGGCAAAGATCGACAGTCCCAATTAGACAGTCGCGTCGGCTGGTATGTGCAAGCGCACATACTGAGACTACTGCCGACACGACAGTCGAGCTGACATTAATCGGTAGGTGTACATCAAGCATTAGTGAGGATATTGCTGATTTTCACGTTTCAGACTAGTCGCTCCCCGGGAACCCTGATATTTACGAAGTGACGTCATCACGGTATGTCAACACAAGTCATGTCTAACTACTCGGAAAATCTACGTAAGTGTGGGTCATTGGTTATCCCGTGTTTATAGGTTTGTAAAGTTTGTTTTGTTTAACGACACCACTAGAGCACATTGATTTATTAATCATCGGCTATTGTATGACAAAAAATTTGTAATTCTGATATATAGTCTTAGAGAGGAAACCCGTACATTATTTCCATTAGCAGCAAGGAATCATATA